>NC_091182.1:39880876-39898376 GCF_040958095.1 Procambarus clarkii
CCGACTAGAATGAGAGGAGAAGACCTCTCGGGTGTCAGCCGAGGACGCAGCCTACTCAACTACTTTGTTATTCAAACGCCCCACAGCACCCTCTAGTGCCGTGACGTCACCCTCTAGTGCCGTGACGTCACCCTCTAGTGCCGTGACGTCACCCTCTAGTGCCGTGACGTCACCCTCTAGTGCCGTGACGTCACCCTCTAGTGCCGTGACGTCACAACACTTCTTAAAGAGTTTATGAACGGAAGGGAAGGGAACTGTCAGGGAAAAGCACCTAGCCACGACGCCTATACACCACTGGGAAGGGTTATCTTGAGGTTATCTTCAGATGATTTCGGGGCTTTAGTGTCCCCGCGGCTCGGTCCTCGACCAGGCCTCCACCCCCAGGAAGCAGCCCGTGACAACTGACTAACACCCAGGTACCTATTTTACTGCTAGGTAACAGGGGCATAGGGTGAAAGAAACTCTGCACATTGTTTCACGCCGGCGCCCGGGATCGAACCCGGGACCACAGGATCACAAGTCCTGCGTGCTGTCCGCTCGGCCGACCGGCTCCCGAGGGTTATCAAAGGAAGTCCCTAAATGTCATGGTCATGGTCATGGTCATGGTCATGGTCATGGTCATGGTCATGGAGAGAATGGTCATGGTCTGATCTCTACTCTAGAGATTAGATCAGACCATGGAGGGAGAGAGCTGACTCAACCTTTACCCAGTCCTGTTCAGCGCCCAGTCAATCCCTTCTTCTGTGAGGACAGGCTGCAAGGAAAAGTTCACATGTTATCCAGAGTAACAGTGATTCTTCATATATAACTTCTTAATCCCCTGTGGTATCTAAAGGTTTAATTCGGTGAGTTGTAGAATACAAATCCACAAGGGCCGTGACGAGGATTCGAACCTGCGTCTGGGAGCATCCCAGACACTGCCCTAATCGACTGAGCTACGAATAGAATACAGAAGCTGTATTCTGAGCTGTTGTAGAATACAGCTTGTCGAGATATTTAGCGAATCTTCATATATGTTTTACAACAGAGGTTACAGGTAGGCAAAACAATGGTTGATATACGTAGTATACAGTATACACATATATACAGGAAAATACGAAATAAACGATTTAATACAGCGTCTGGGATGCTCTCGGACGCTGGTTCGAATCCTCGTCACGGCCCTTGTGGATTTATTCAAATGATTTAAGACTTCACACGCCTTTCAAGGCATTCAGAAAATAGTTGATAACAATTATCACTGAAGGTTCGTTGTTTCACTGAACAGTACAAAGAGTGTACATAAAAACATAGGGTAAAAGATGCATGAGATGAATGCAATCCTGTACCACTCAGTGGACCTCAGTGGACCTGTACCACTGAGTGTTAGTATTGGCCAGCAATACTCACACTCAGTGGTACAGGTCCTGTCACTCTGCGTTACGTGCAAGGGTTAACTCACCTAAATCAGATTAATGTATCTCCAGGCTTTATTTCTCAAGACAATAGAACTTCAGGACGGTGAGGAATTCAAGGAACATTATCGTCATTGCAATACTAATGAACAGTTCATTCACTTGAAGCTTTTTATAGCCAACCACTTGGGCAGGACGGTAGAGCGACGGTCTCGCTTCATGCAGGTCGGCGTTTAATCCCCGACCATCCAAGTGGTTGGGGACCATTCCTTACCAAGTGCTATATAGTCGTAATGGCTTGATGCTTTCTCCTGATAATTCCCTTCCCTCGTTCTTTTCTCAGATTGTTCGAAAGATTACACTTAAACTTCGAAGCTTGGAGTAAACCTCTGCTTCCACACAATCAGCGGTGCATTGGTATTGATTGTGGTCCTCTGCTTCCACACAATCAGCGGTGCATTGGTATTGATTGTGGTCCTCTGCTTCCACACAATCAGCGGTGCATTGGTATTGATTGTGGTCCTCTGCTTCCACACAATCAGCGGTGGATTGGTATTGATTGTGATCTAATCTCGTATCATCTAATGTACCCCACAACGGAAGTTCAGCTCACTGTTAATGGCATTATTTCCTAATTACCGTCGGTAACTAAGACAGCCAGAACCTTCGAAGCTTAAAGTGTCTGGATCATACCACTTATTACCGTAATTCACACACCTGAATTCTTGTACTCATCACATCTGGAAACCCGGACTCATCACACCTAGAGCATTCATCACTCATGAGAGACTTCTAATACTTCAGTGTGAGGCAATACGTCCTCCCGCTACGGCAACTGGGGTTAAAATGAGTCTGATTGGTCAGGAGAGACATCGGGGACCACCAGAGACTTGATCTCTTCCATCCCATTGGCTGAGGCACTCAACTCATATTTACTTCCATCTTATTGGCTTTGTTATTCTCAATCACAAGTTTGTTTCCCTCTTATTGGCTCCGGCAGTATTTCAAGTGTTCTTAATAGCATTCAATAACAAGATTTGACTTAGATAATCTCACATATATTCTATTAGAAATTAAGATTTTGAGACAAGTCTCACCTGATTGGTTAAACTTTAATCAATCAAGAACGACTGGTCATGTAATCAAGTTATAATGTGGGTCACGTGATTAGTTGTGAAACTCATGTAAGATATAATTTTTCGTCACACTTTCTGAGAAGAAAACCCGTAAATTAACATAAAATACAAGTATTTAAATTTCACCCTCAAAACAATAAAGGTTAAGCCATATTTCACTAGATTATATGGAGATCACCTGTACATTTACCATTTAACTAACAATATCTTTAATTTCATAAAAAGGACCCATTTTTCACCCAAATATACCCTGGAAATTTCTAAATCTAAACTTAATCCGGTAGCATTCGTTATTTTGTATTCAACTTGATCAGTATATATTTAGAATCTTACTAACACATCTACTTTATTATACTCTTTGATCGTATATGTGTTTCAACAATCTTCCACCTTTCTGGAGCAAGATTATTCAGAATTTGAAGTCTCTCTTGATTAGATTCCTAATTTCTGGGATTAACCTTTCATCCTTCTCACTAAATCTTGTTTAGAGGAGAAGTTAGGTAATGTTGAGGAGAAAACACCGGGCCGGTATTCATATGCAACTCAACTTGCTTGTGTTTCTTGATTGGATATTTTAAAAGCGAGAAATGGTGCCAAATAAAAGAAGAGGTAATATTTAGGTAAAAAGGTAAAACACGTCTTGTTGTGAATATTATTTTCATATTTTCTTTACATTGAGTATTAATTCACTGATTTATCGATGATCCGCGTTAGCCATAAGCCTAGATGTTTCCTGAACATTCATCTGTCAATGTGAGCATTATTCATTTGATATATTGTACCTCTGTATCTATTTCCTAGGTATAGAGCTCTACATTTATCAGTATTATAGTCCATAAGCAGCCACACTACCGTGGTGGTTGAAGTGGTTGACAATTTATATACCGTGGGCGTGGTTCATTAGCTAATTGTTACTGTTGTTGTAGAGTCAGCTACTCGGAACAAAAAAGTTCCAGGTAGCCCGGGCTATGGTGAGCCCGTAATGGACTTGCCTGGCGCAGGAGAAGGGCTGTAACTGCTGATTAGCTAATCTTTTCGAAATTTTATAATCCAATCTAAATCATCTGGATGCGATTTGGAGTATGAATATATTTCTGATCTGTTCAAATCACATTGTAATGAGTATATATATTTAGTTAACGACGGCCACTAATATGTACAAAATACGAGATTAAATATATATATATATATATATATATATATATATATATATATATATATATATATATATATATATATATATATATATATATATATATATATATATATATATATAACTGAAAACTCACACCCCAGAAATGACTCGAACCCATACTCCCAGGAGCAACGCAACTGGTATGTACAAGACGCCTTAATCCACTTGACCATCACGACCGGACAAAATGAGGTGATAGCCGAGGCTATTTGAACCACCCCACCGCCGGCACTCGGATAGTAATCTTGGGCATAGCATTTTACCAAATCACCTCATTCTTTGGGGCACACGTGAGGAACACAAGCCATTCAGGCTTGTTCGCATATATATATATATATATATATATATATATATATATATATATATATATATATATATATATATATATATGTACACACACACACAAATATATAACAATTAAACAATCAGCGTTCGAAGACCTCGTCCAGCTCCTCGGAGGTTGGGTGCGTACCCAGGATACAGCACGCATTACCCCTCTGAACTGCGACACTGAGGCGCTGGAACAGGAAACTGGCTGCTCGTGGGTCTCTAGTTTTCCCAATGAGTTCCACACCAACCTCCTTTAAAAACTTGAGTGCACATTTACCCCAGGCGCCCAGAGCCTCAGAGCCTATCGGCACGAACCTGTAACAACGTTCTAGGTCTCTGTACTTGTTGATTTTCTGGGTCTCCCTGAAGGTGGCTGCCCCACCTCCCTCCGCTGAGCTGTAACGTAAAGAGGTATCAGCCAATGTAGATGCACAGGTGTAATCCCACACGACCTGTTTACCTTCCCTCCATGGCTGCAGGGTGACTCCATCTGGGCGTTTTTGGCTGTTATCAGGCCTGCACAACTGGGGGTTCCCTTTGTGCTGGACACCCAGTTGTAGTCAAACTTCTCTTAATGATGTCATTGACTGCTTCGTGTCTGGCAATCTTTCCCCTGTGTCTTACGACAGATGAGACCATGACTGCCGTATTGGTCTGCCCGTGCATGGTCGCAAACACACCGGTGTTCGGTGGAGATAGGGGCAGCAAGGCGCAGAGCAACACCAATACTTAGGGTCAGATGGTCGAGGCGGGTTCCTAAGGCGGAATTAGGGACTGCCAACAGGAAGTCCCCAGCATGGGGGGCTTGCACAGCTAGGAGACGCGCTCTGTCCTTCTGAGAAGCTGCGTCCAGCAATGCTTTGGCGATGTTCTCCACTATGAGGCCTGTTTACCGTCGTTTGGAAAAGTTAGTCAGGTGTGTGAATTGGCAAGAGTGTCCCACTGACCAGCCCCTTCCACAAATTTGGGATCACACACACACACACACACACACACACACACACACACACACACACACACATATATATATATATATATATATATATATATATATATATATATATATATATATATATATATATATGTATATATATGCGGAAAATCCACAGAGAAATATGAAATGAGGTGAACGTTTCGGTGTTCTAAATATATATATATATATATATATATATATATATATATATATATATATATATATATATATATATATATATATATATATATATGTCGTACCTAGTAGCCAGAACGCACTTCTCAGCCTACTATGCAAGGCCCAATTTGCCTAATAAGCCAAGTTTTCATGAATTAATTGTTTTTCGACTACCTAACCTAACCTAACCTAACTTTTTCGGCCACCTAACCTAACCTAACCTAACCTATTAAGATAGGTTAGGTTAGGTTAGGTAGGTTTGGTTAGGTTTGGCCATATATCTACGATAATTTTAACTCCAATAAAAAAAAATTGACCTCATATAAAATGAAATGGGTAGCTTTATCATTTCATAAGAAAAAAATTAGAGAAAATATATTAATTCAGGAAAACTTGGCTTATTAGGCAAATCGGGCCTTGAATAGTAGGCTGAGAAGTGAGTTCTGGCTACTAGGTACGACATATATATATATATATATATATATATATATATATATATATATATATATATATATATATATATATATAGTATCTTGCGGCTACATATTAAGCCTAAATATATATATTATGGTATCATACTAGGTTTGTGGACCAATAGTAAATTCATGGGCTCAATCTAGGCTTGCGGGTCATTATTAAATTGGTGGGCCCATACTAGGTTTGTGGGTCCATAGTAGGTTGATGGGCTCATACTAGGCTTGCGGGTCCATATTTAACTAGTGGGCCCATACTAGGATAAAGTATATATGCTGGTTGTTCAGTAATGCTTACTAGTTGACACTGGTAGTGACACGTCCTCAGTGAACCTAGTACTTGGCCTTGAGCCCAAGACCGAACTAAACCAATCTAGCCAAACCAACCAAGCTAAACCAATCTAGCCAAACCAACCAAGCTAAACCAATCTAGCCAAAATAACCTATATCCTAACTACTGGAGATATCTCCAACTGGTACCCCTTGTTCCTGACTCTAATCTGACCCTATAGTGAAGCCTATTTTCATATAAATGACCTTCATTAATCGTATATCGAACTCACAAAGTAAAATGCTATTTACTTCAACTGAATATTTTCTATTGATTTATAAGCACCAAGTGGAAAGCTGCATTCCTTATTTTCTTTCTTTTTTTTCTTAGAGATTCTGCTTTCAATCCTGTGATATAATTTTGAATTTTCCATTTTGGTTAGCCTGAGAAGTGCATATGTTGAGTGATGTGTTCTGAGAAACGCTGCTTGGACACTGTGAGTTCACACATTAATGAAGTTAGCAGCAGGTAAGACATTTGACAAGTTGACCACTACTCCAGAGTATAATGATCAATTCCGTAATTGCTCGTAAATATTGCGTTTGTACAATCAAATTTTATTAGAGTAATCAAGATTTTATGTTCATTACTGTTTCATATAAATACTTTCCCCTTCTATGACTTCTCCCACCTGGAGGGTGAAGAGACCTTACATCACTTAATCTTTCCATTTTACTGATCGACGTTTCGTCAGCAATGTAACATCTTCAAGAATACACTCTATACATAACAAATAAGGTATACTGAACTTACAATAAGAAATCTAAATATTTTTTAGTGTGGGTACACCTCACTCTATGATTCACCTAACCTCCTGAACCGTAGGGAGCTACGGAGAGTAGGGTGAGGTGATTGTTGCCTCACTCCGGCTACTAGTTGCTCGCCAGGTCTTACATCTTTTTTTTTTGAGATATTGACAAGAGTTGTTACATTCTTGTACAGCCACTAGTACGCGTAGCGTTTCGGGCAGGTCCCTGGAATACGATCCCCGCCGCGAAGAATCGTTTTACAACCAAGTACACATTTTACTGTTGAGTTAAACAGAGGCTACAGTTAAGGATTTGCGCCCAGTAAATCCTCCCCGGCCAGGATACGAACCCATGACAAAGCGCTCGCGGAACGCCAGGCGAGCGTCTTATCACTACACCACGGAGACTGGTGATGTAGTGGTAGTTGACCCAGTGGCTCTTCCCTCTGGGTCAATTGAGGACCATCAAGCAACTGCATGCTCGAAGTCAAATTCATCTGGATGTTGGTTACTGGTGTCAGCTCCCGAATGAACACAGTCTGAAGGGTACGAAGCCTCGTACGGTAGTCGTATGAAGCTTCATACGCTTGAAGTTGTGTTCATTCGAGAGCTGACACCAGTAACCAATATCCAGATGAATTTGACTTTGAGCATGAAGCTGTATGATGGTCTTCCTCCAGGTGGAGGACCATGTACCTGTCAGATGGTCCTCTGCCTAACCAGTTTGCCTGTCACCCGAAAGACGAGTTTCGTAACTTAATGCATGGAATTAATGAAATGAATACATGAAATAATTCCTAACAGAGGTGACGAAATTTTGATTATTCACTTAGAGAGTTTAGATCTTATTGGATACTCTCGAGTACACGTCTAGACCAAGCCCATCAACATACAGCCAGGAAACAGACGTTGTAGTGAACTGGTTAAGAAGAATCTTATGATTTCATAAAACCTTACTCACGATGATTTTGAGAATTTTGATGATGTTATCAAGAGGGTTGTTTCTCTGGTTATATAGTAAGTGGATGAATATTGGAGAAGATTGTAAATTTTATAAATATATTTCGCGTTCTCTAGAAAACGACGATTGTGATGGCTTTGTCAACTCCAGTAATATAGAGATAGGTGTTACACACAGAAATCACAATTGCGTGATGCATCAAATAAACAAATCCACAAGGGCCGTGACGAGGATTCGAACCTGCGTCCGAGAGATCCCAGACGCTGCCTTAGATCCCAGACGCCAGCCCGTCCTCCAAACAAAGATCCAAAAGTGATTCCATGCACCCGCCAAACCCCCTGTTTATGAATGAAAAGCGGTTTACACACGACTCACAACTGCTGACGTTCGAACATATCCGGAACAAGTGCTTCACTGAAGAATTTTGTTCGAACCACAACGCTGTAAATGCTTCACCCACGTACTACAAATACAAATAATCGCCAACAGAACCTAAACACCTTACCTAACCTAACCTATCCTATGCCTATATATACACAATATGCCAATATATTATAATATTAATTTATACTTGAGAAAATTCCCGTTTTGAATGAACAACATGTTAAAATTTATGAATGCGTCTGTGGGGTCGACCGCTGGATGTAATGGACTTGAGTCGAGGACGGGTTGCAGACACTGCCTTAATCGACTGAGCTACGACTCAGTCGTAGCTCAGTCGATTAAGGCAGATTTGTTCATTAGAGATTGGTGTCTTCGTTTTTCTTCTCTAAGTCTTTTATAAAACAACCAGGAAATTTATTCCTAAAGGAGTCATAGTTCAATCATAAACAACGTTTTTTTTTTTTTTTTTTTTTTTTTTTTTTTTTTTTTTTTTTTTTTTTTTTTTTTTTTTTTTTTTTTTTTTTTTTTTTTTGAGATATATACAAGAGTTGTTACATTCTTGTAGAGCCACTAGTACGCGTAGCGTTTCGGGCAAGTCCTTAATCCTATGGTCCCTGGAATACGATCCCCTGCCGCGAAGAATCGTTTTTTCATCCAAGTACACATTTTACTGTTGCGTTAAACAGAGGCTACAGTTAAGGAATTGCGCCCAGTAAATCCTCCCCGGCCAGGATACGAACCCATGACATAGCGCTCGCGGAACGCCAGGCGAGTGTCTTACCACTACACCACGGAGACTGCCGAACCAAGTTTTTAACCAAGTTTATGTTTTGTTAAGAGAGATTGTTTTGATTTTCAAGTTGCATCATAGTACTAGAAAGCAGCTGAGGGTTAGAAATGGCGACGGACAATATGCCAAAGGAGAAACCGCATGTTCGCTATAAGCTTGAATGATAAATTCATTACATTATTTAGATTAGATTTCGCTTTCCAATCACTATAAATAAGCTTCATTGTTGATTAGAATGATTGGTTCAACATGTACTGGGATTAAATAGGAGATACTGTATGATCCCAATAGGTCTTCGACAATATCATTTCTCATGTTTAATATGCAATCTTTTTACTAGTAATAATTATTCTTTGAAAATAGGAATAAATATGAAACTAGGATTAAATAATTGAAAATGGGATTGATGGGCCCAACCACTTTGGCTGGACGGTAGAGCGACAGTCTCGCTTCATGCAGGTCGGCGTTCAATCCCCCGACCGTCCAAGTGGTTGGGCACCATTCCATTCTCCCTCCGTCCCATTCCTTCCTTCCATCCTTTACAAATCACCATTTTTTAATATTTTTTCTAGCTAAAGTCTCAGAATATCTTGAACATTCTGCGATTTTCTTCGTATGTCGTTTGTTGTTGTTTAAATTTCGCTACTGGAAACAAAAAGTTCCAAGTAGCACGGGCTATGGCGAGCCCGTAGTGCGAATTCGTATGTCGCTGTAGGAAGACAAAAGATCAACGATATCAAAATCAGCACTGAGAAAATTCTCCCCTTAAATTTTTGTTATTATGTTTCCCGTATGTTTTAATGGCTTATAAAACATTGTCAAGGCCTTCAAATGATGTGATTTGCTTGTTATTTAATTATGGAAACTCCACATTCTATTATCTTGGTTCTGCGATAAGTTGGTTCAGCAGTTGTTTCACCGCTGCGTCTTCTAACTTTGCTTCCCATGTCCCCTCTCTGCAGGTCTTGCGTTAGTCTGTCTATTTCTCTGTGATTTAAATTCTGGAGTATTAGAATCTTATTCTTAGTTGTTCTCGTCACTGTGGTTGGTGATGGTGATGGTCATCATGGTGATGGTGATGGTTGTTGGAGTGGTTGTGGTGGTGATAGTAGTGTGGTGGTGACAGTGCGGTGGTCATTGTGGTTGGCGGTGACTAAGGCTACCTTTAATGGTAGTGTGTGTGGGTCACTGTGGCGGCGGTACAACGGTGGTTGTAGTAGTAGTTATGGTAGTAGTGGTGATGGTGGTAGTAGCGTGACTGGCAACAGTGGCGGTGATAGGTACAGCAGCCAACCCTTTTCTCTCACTAACCATTTCCCTCCTCTCTCACTCTCCGTTTTTTCAGCGCTTTGCTTCCCTCTCCCCTCCCAAATTCTCCATTTCCTTCCTCCTACTGCATCCCCAAACCTCACTACTCTTCCTGATTCTCCGAGCATTTCTATTCCTCTTTCTCTGTGTAAATCTCCTCGCGCCCACTGTTCCAGACCCACATCAGAGGCAATGTTTCTTCACAGTGGGAGGCAGAGTAGCTGTTGGCTGTGCTCTTTGTCCCACCGTAGAACTGAAGGGAACCCACTTGTGTGGGGGAACAAAGCGTGTGATAGTGTTGGGATCGGACTCTAGCTCTCGGGCCGAACACCGCACTATAACTTTGAAGTACATGATGGAATATCTTGAGCTAGCAATGACGAAATATAGAGAAAATATACGTAGATTCCAATTCAGGTGCTTACATATGTCTTTACAAATATACATGCATTCTTATATACATACATATATATGCGAACAAGCTAGAACTTATATATATAAGTTCAAATCCTTATATACATTCTTGAATGGGTCCTCATTCTCAAGTCGAAATCGACTTGAGAATGGTCCAGGACGGACTGAAACGTCGTCGTCCCTTCACCATCTAGTGTGTGGTCTGGTCAACGATTCGAACCTAGATAGCCAGGAGCGCTATGCACCTTGGTGTACCTGGTACCTTAATCACTAGACCAGCACGACTCTACAAAAATCTTGGTAGTCGTGAGATTATTTATCCAAGATCCGACAGCGCTCGATGGTCAGCTTGGGCATAGATATTTCATCGAATCACCTCACTTGGTGGGACCACGTGAGCAACACAAATGAGAACAAGCATGAATAGGTCCCAATTTGCATCCTTTCAGTTGCATATTGGGTCCACTTGGGTCCCAAGTGAATCCTGTCAGATGCATATTGGCTTGGGACCCATTCAAGCGTGTTCGCATTTGTGTTCGTCTAGTTTGTCAGGTATGGCTAAAGCATCGTCTGTTTTTGTCCATTTTGCTTTTTGAAGTCTTTGTTGGTGAGTCAGAGTTGCTTGAGGAAGTTGAGTGAAACTGGCTCTTGAAGCAAATAGGTTTGCTAATCTTTCTGCTTCATGCTCTGGATGTACATGATTGGGTAGAGTAGGAGGCGATTTTCCTTTGGCCTTGTTGATCTGCCTCCAGATGTCGCCCCATAATGTATGCTGATTTAGCTTGGCACACCACTCGAGACAGTTTTCTTATCTGATTTTTGCTGTTTCTTCGTGCACATGATCTCTGACAGCTCTAAGAAGTCGTAGATTAGCTGCGGTTCTATCCTGAAATTCTTTTGTACACAATTTAGTCTGTTATGTAGTTATTTGATCCTATCACAGTAATGCCAATGGTCCATATGTTGTTTTCCTTTTGGAGATGGCGTGATTTGCTGCTCTATGTATTGCATTTACTAAATCTTGATCCATTTCTTCGGTGTTATCAGGAGGAGTAGAGTTTTGGTGCCAAGTTTCAAGAGATTCTTGAAACTTCGTCCAATCTTTTCTGATAAAGTCTCATCCGGGCTCGGGAGCTGGAGGTCTAGGAGGTAGTGCTATATTAATAACTTACAAAAACAGTTATCAATATAGCACTACCGCAGTGGTCACTAGTCAGCACAGTGGTCACTACTCAGTACATGGTCAACTGACCAATAACACAACTCATAAATACGTGTGGAGACAAGCGTGAGATCCAGTTTCCCCGCACCAATGTGGGTTGGTTCTGTCGAGTTTAACCCAACCACTTGGGCTGGACGGTAGGGGCTGGACACCCCAAAAGCTTCGCGGAATCTTTGTAATTAAGGGGATGACCATAAAGTGACAAAGAGGGACGAAGAACGACCCGTGGCCAGGTAAAAGTCATGGCACAAGTCTTAGAAGTAGAGAACTTGAAGTTTCCCCGCACCAATGTGGGTTGGTTCTGTCGAGTTTAACCCAACCACTTGGGCTGGACGGTAGAGCGACGGTCTCGTGTCATGCAGGTGGCCGTCAATCCCCGACGGTCTAAGTTGTTGGGCACCATTCTTTCCCTCCCCGTTCCATCCCAAATCCTCATCCTGACCCCCTTCTCAGTGGTATATAGTCGTAATTGCTTGACACTTTCTCTTGATAATTTCCTTCCTTCTGTCGAGTTTAGCAGACGGACTTCAGGTATTTCATCCAAACATGTTCAATATGTCTTCTGTTGCCGTTGATTCTTAGTGAATTACGTCGTAATTCACTATGAGCGTTAAGGTCACCCGAGATGATAGTAGATGTTATGAATGCTGTTTCAAAGATTGCAGAGAAATCCATTGTTCTCTGTGGCTCCTGTATACATTGAAGATGGACAACATTGAGTTCCTCATAGCGAGATTAACTCCCATAATTTCGACGTTCTCACCACAGTCAGGTAGGTCTGTGATTGCCGTGGCGTTGATATGATTTCCTACTAGTATAGAACTGCCTCTGGTGCCACCTTGTAGGATTAGGCAATGGAAACCTTGATATCCTGGAATATTGATACTTCTTTCAGTCTTGAGAAGTGTTTCTTGAAGTAAAATAATATCTTTGTTGTCATTGAGAAGCGCTGCTCTGAGTGTTTGTGCGTTTTTTGAATCCATGGATATTCCATTGTATAATCTTCAGATTATCCATTATTCTAATAGAGTTGAATCCATTGAGTCCAAGGTGGTTAGAATCTGCTGATTTCCCCGACGGCTTGTGTCTTCTTGGTTGGAGTGGAGACTGCCATTGGGTGCTGAAACAATTCAGTTTCGTCACCTTCTTCGACTTCTACTTCGTCAATCTTTTCAGGTAGGACTTGTAGAAGTGTGGATGAAATAAGTTCAGTAAATGGTTTTTTGAACTCTGTTAACATTGTCTTCCTTAACTGAGGGTTGGTCTGTTCCAGTGCTTGTAATGTTTTGTCAAGCATCTTGCTAAAGGTCTCCGTCAGGGAGGCAATAACCATTGGAACAGTAGTCACTTGATACGCCTTTGGCTGCCTGTCTTTTATCTTGGTAGGTGAGGAGACTCTTGGTTCGGTCCTAGCGTCTTTGGTACGTCCAGCTACTGGGGTATGTGATGATGTAGGGATAGTCATTCGTGCTTGGGAGGACTTGGAGGCAACAGCAGGTGTATTCCTTTTGCTGCCCTGATCTATTCGGTTGTTGTCGCCTTGTGCAGTAGTGCTCTGTTTTCTCTGGTTATTCGAGGTCACTTTCTTGTTTATACTGGAAGGAATTGGTGCTTTAGTCTTTTGCTGATATTTATTTTCATATATTCGGACTTGCCGAGGAGTGTTCCACTGGCTTTTAACTGAGGGTCTGGTAGTTTTATTATTATTATTATTATTTTCTACCACAGACGTGGCCACACATTTACAATGCTAACCAGCATATATACATTTTCTTCTGTCCTCCATGGACAGGGTTAGAGATCTGTTAAATATATATAGTTCAGGGATTTATTGAACAATCAACCACAGAAGGTGATTCGGTGCTTTTTAAAATGCTAAGCTAACCTACACACGTAAATACATAGATACACAGATTTACGTATGTCCTACATAAAGTGTTCGAAGTGTCATTAATGTGCATTTACAAAGGTGAAAAGCAATTATGATCATGTAATTCTGGTCTGGTAGTTTGAGGTCTTGGAGTTATGGTTTTGGGTTGCTGGGTAGATCTGAAAGGCTTATTCCTTTTACCCTTTCTGGACATCGTTTGTTCCAGGCGTGATGTGTATCCCCGCAGTTTGGGCATTTTGCGTTTGTTGGTTTTTCCTCTTTATGCAGATTTTTGCATATGTCGGTGTTGTGAAGCTCGCTGCATGTTCCACATCGTTCCAGGCCTCTGCAGCCATCTTTATGGTGGCCGCAGCGCTGACATCTGTAACAGTGCATAAGCTCTGGATTGTACAGCCTTAGACTGAATTGTCCGTAGATCCCTACATTCTGAGTGTTGATGCGAGGTCCTTTTACTGATACAAGCACCTGTCCTGTTTCTACATTGTCGTGCTTACGCCTATCAGCTGTTGTGACACTGGGGCATTCTAAGAGTCTGTTTGCATCGATTTCAACCGGGAAATGTTGCACTATCATCTTGGTGACTTTTTCTTCTGGATTTAGTTTAACTAGGTGTTCTGTATTCCTGAGGTTTGTAATTATATCTGGAGTAGCTGTGGATATGTTATATCTGCCTCTAATGTCATGTTTGGCTCTGAGATCTGATCCTGGATGATCTTTTTCAGGGGCGGCAATGTAAACATAAGTGAGACCATCTACTGGTTTTTTGGTTTTGAAGATGGTCCTTGGCATTGGTCTGGGGGCTGTTCTTGGGTTCTGGCTGGCTTCTTGATTTATTTATTTGGTTCTTTTTTTGTTTATTTGTCTTTCCGTTTCCTACAATTTGCCAAGGTGGCGCATCATCCTGTAACGGGGGGGGGGGGGGGGGGGAGATAGTTCTCTTTGGTCCGTTATCCCTCCCCTAGTTAGCTATTCTATGAATTCCCCCCAGAGTTCCTAATGCAACCTCTCTAGCTTCACACCTTGTGACCTAGGTATTTGATTACTTAGGTATCACAACCTCAAAGCATTGTAACTTGATCAGGTACCCGTGACTCTAGAGAACTCTAGAACATTTCACGGCCATGAACCTATAAGAAAAATGAAAGGAAAGAGATGAATAAGTACATACAAGACAAGGAATGGAATTTGTCTGTATCACAAGGTTATCAATAATGTTATCAAAAGGTCATTATTAGTATATTTCGTCTGCATCATGTATCTTGTTCCATGCAGGACTCTTTAATGTCTATAATCTCAAGAGTACTTTACACTCTTGTTGGCATATTATATACAAAAATCCCAGTTATAGGAACAAAATTAAAGTCAGATTAAAAAGTAAGTGAATCAACTATATATTTAACATGTTAAGTAGTATCATTCAAGCAATTCAAACTTATTGTTTAAGATTAATACGCAAAGTGAGTCATTGACACAAGAATTTGAGAACCATTACAGCCGTCTGCCCCAAGATAATCACCCCACTCTTTTAGTTGGGAACACGACAAGTCACCTTAATGTTCAACTCACCGAGGACTGAGCCTAATTTGGAATGAGAGGGGGGGTGGATGGGATTGACTGGGAGAGTTCCCACCCAGCCGGAAAGCCTGGACTGTCTGTTCACTGCTCTGCTCCTGTTGTCCTGCGTTGTCTCTGTCCTCTCGAGTGTACAGTACCATGGGAATTTATTGGAGACCAACTAGCTAACTCTGACCAGAAGTAGATAGCCCCAGGCACTCTACCAAGCTACACCTTAAACTGGCGGCTGTTTGAAGGACCCACCCGGCTACCCGGCTACAATTATCAGCTTGAGCAGATGCAAGGTCAACTCGTGTGACCTGACCACGGGTCAGTTTGTCGTCATTAACACTTAGTGGTGTGACTTTCTTAATTACTAGGGGCCGCCAACGTGGCGCCTCTCAAAATCTTGTCTGTGACTCCTGTACTATGTAAATATTAAATACAAAACACCTTTACGGTGTTACAATCCTCCGGTTCATTGTTCCTGTCATCATTAGCAATTTTCCTTGCTCTTGCAGCGAGATTACTGTGACCTTTTGACCTTAATAATTTCAGAATGATGGTCAGGAGAGTCATTTCCCCGGGGGACATGGTCGCACTGCACTGAACTGTGCAATGATAAGTAAGGTGAATACGGATATGCGTCTGGCTGGGTCTCCTCATGTGTTTATAATGCATTTGCAAAGACTTATATTCCCTTTGGGTGAAATGGTACAGGACGGGAGTGAAGTGAACAAGTGGATGAATGGCATTACAGTGGATATTAATAGGGTATTACATGCTTCAACATAAGCAGCTTACGTTCTTGTGCTCCTGTCTCTTTTCCACGTCCCATAAAGCTGTGGAAAGAGTTCTGAAGTATATTATTGATAGGAACGTTTTCCCGACAGACACAAACCAGAAGATACAATTAACAATTTACTACAAAAACAAAAAGACCGCCAACCTACTTATGAAGAGCTCTACAGACACCAAATAGAACGCCTTAAAAGAGACCAACGTCGTCTATGCCTTCACATG
Organism: Procambarus clarkii; assembly: GCF_040958095.1. Taxonomy (NCBI): domain Eukaryota; kingdom Metazoa; phylum Arthropoda; class Malacostraca; order Decapoda; family Cambaridae; genus Procambarus; species Procambarus clarkii. The sequence continues at coordinate 39,897,181 of NC_091182.1, forward strand.
CCCACTTGGGGACTGTCAGCCCAAAAGATCTCAGTATATAGGCAAGACAACAACGTCTCTCTTCAGACGATTAACAATGCACAAGCAACAAGGCTCCATCAAGGAGCATATAATGTTACACAACCAGACCATCACCATAGAAATCTAAACAAACAACACTGAAATAATCGACAAGTATAAATACAACAGAAGACTCGACACCAGCGAGGCCCTACACATCAAAAAATTCAAGACCAGCGATCAACAACCAGTTAACACATTGTACCCACTACAAGACCCTCAAACCAACACAGAGACAGTAGCAGCAAGAACATAGGCCTTTAATATTCTATTAATATCCATTTTGACACTCATCCGCTTGTTCATCTCTATCACGTCCTGTACCACCTCACCCCAAGCAAGTGAATAAAAGCCTTTGCAGAGCATGGAAAATTTGTCTTTGAAAATGTAAGGAGTGCCTTCCGAAACTCATCCCTAGGCGTCAGACTATAATAAATTGTGAAAAGGAACTTGGGAGAGTTAATTTTTCAACTTCCCTCGACAGTGAAATGAAGAAACACATAAGAAATTTTGAGAAGATTCGTGTTAGAATCATTAATCTTACCCTTTCTGTCATATTCATATGCAAGGCCCGATTTGCCTAATAGGCCGAGTGATTTTCTTTATTTTCAATAAATTGTTTCCAATTAGTTTATTTGAATTATTATTATTATATTATATTAAGAACATAAATTATTGACTTAGTTGTGTTAGGTTAGGTTAGGTTAGTTAGGGTTGGTTAGGTTCGTTAGGGTTGGTTAGGTTCGGTCATATATCTACGTTAGTTTTAACTCAAACTTAAACAAATTAACTTATATATAAGGAAATGAACAGATTTATCATTTCATAAGAAACATTTTAGAAATATATATAAATTCAGGAAAACTTTGCTTATTAGACAAATCGGCCCTTGCATAGTAGGCCGAGTACGACGTTCTGGCTACTAGGTACACATATATATATATATATATATATATATATATATATATATATATATATATATATATATATATATATATATAAATATATATATATATATATATATATATATATATATATATATATATATATATATATATATATATATATATATATATATATATATATATATAATCTTTGGACAACACCCACCAGTGGGACTCGAACCCAGAAAACAC